>NC_134740.1:13432152-13474652 GCF_049634645.1 Pelodiscus sinensis | reverse complement strand
AGTTTGCAGACGCTCCCTGGCTGCGGGGGGGGGAGGGGAGGGGAAGCGGAGTTTGCAGATGCTCCCTGGCTGCGTTGGGCGGGAGGGAGGGGAGTTTGCAGACAATCCCTGGCTGCGTTGGGCGGGAGGGAGGGGAGTTTGCAGACAATCCCTGGCTGCGGGGGGGAGGGGAGTTTGCAAAACGCTCCCTTGCTGCGGGGGGAAGGGGAGTTTTCAGACGCTCCCTGGCTGCGTTGGGCGGGAGGGAGGGGAGTTTGCAGACGCTCCCTGGCTGCGGGGAGGGACGGGAGTTTGCAGACGCTCCCTGGCTGCGTTGGGCGGGGGGAGAGGAGTTTGCAGACGCTCCCTGGAGGGGGCGGGGCTGGTGTCTCCCTGTCTGACTCAGGGCTTCGCTGCAGGCAGCAGGTAGCAGAGCGCGGATCGGGCCCCCGGGATCGGGCCCCCCCAGATCCATGGCTCCTCCCCCCCAACCCTGGGCCCCTCCCCCCGACTCGGGGCTCGGCCCCCGCGGAGCATCCCCGGCCTGGCGGGGGGGCTGGTGCCAGGGGCCCCCCAAACTCTCCCCCGTCCCCCTTTCCCTGCTCCCTGGGTGTCTCCTACCGTCCCCCCCCCGGCCGTCCCGCTCCCCCTGGCTCTCGGGGGCTCTGGGGGTCCTTCCTGGCCCCTGCTCAGAGACCCTTCGCGGGCTCCGCACCAGAAGCAGCCGCCAGGGCCTGGCTGGGGAATCGACCGACGCCTTTTCTCCGGCCGGGCCATTGGGCGTCAGAGTTAAATTACAGGGAAAGCGCCCCCCCCCTCGCCCCGCCGTGTCCCGGGCTGTGCCACGTACCCCAGAGCCGGGGGAAGGGCACCTCGCTGGGGGGGGGGGCAGGGCTGGGCGCTGCAGCACCAAAGGAAGGCGCCAGTGGCTGGGAGAGGGACTTTGACTGACAGGAAGGAGGGTTGTGAAGCAGCCCTGCCTCAGTTTCCCCAAGGGTTCGTTCTGGACCCTGCCCGGCCTGGGGGTGACCCGGGGCCTCCCAATGTTCCCGCCCGGCCTCGGAGCTGGGGATTGTCCAGGGAGCTATTGTGCCCCCCCCAGCACCCTCAGATCCCGGCTGCTCCGCGGAGACTCCCTGGGTGTGTCGGAGCCGGGATCCTGCTGCAGGGGAAGCAGCTGGTGCCGGCCTGTCGCCGGGTGCTCGGACACCGGTCCCGGGCTGGCGAGGGGCGGAGGGGGCAGAGACCCGGGTGGGGGCTGGAGTTTGGCAGCTGTTGGGGCAGGAGGTTCACGGCGGCCCCTCGGGCCCCAGTGGAAGCAAATAGCTGGGTCACCCCCCCCCCCCCAGCTCACCCGGGTCCCCCCCAGCCCGTTACTGCCCCGGTACGCGGCTCCCCAGGGCTGTGGGGAGAGCAAACAGCCCTGCCTGCCAGCTCTAACCACTCCCCCCACTGCCCTCCGAGAGCCAGGGAGAGAACCCAGGAGACCTGGCTCCCAGCCCCTCTGCTCTCACCACTAGGCCTGCCTGCTCCGTCTGCCCCCTGCCTCTGGCCAGGATGCCCCTGGGCGCTGTTTGACCGGCGTGTCAGGAGGAAAAGGGCTTCGGGGACGGTCCAGGGCGTGTCCCCGTTCCTACCAACCAGCTCTCCGCCCCGCCCCGTCCCCAGCTGCTCCTATTGGCTGGGAATCCGGACCAATGGCAGAGCCCAGAGCCACCTGGTCATGCCTCCGCACCCCCCCACACACACAGGCCTCCCCATGCCTGGGCCCGGAGCCTCTCGCCCCCTGCACCCCTCCTCCTGCCTCGGCCTGGAGCCTGCTCCCAAAGTCCAGACAGCAGGATCCAGCTCCTTCCTGCGCCCCACATGGCTCCCCCTTGCCCCACCCCCGCGCCCGTGTTGGCGGGCAGGGAGCCGGGGGCCAGAGCGGAGCTATCAGCATCCTCTGTGAGCTGGGCCTGGGTGCCTGTGGGACTCCCCGCCACTGGGCCTGGCTGGGCAGGGGGTGGGACTGGGGGCCGGGTGGGGGCCGACCTGTTTCCATGAGCCCTGCTACGTCCGCCCCACAGATCCCGCCCCCCAGGCGAGATGTCGGCCTACGGCCTCCTGACCAGCACCAAGGAGCCGGGTGAGTCAGGGCTGGGGACGGAGCTGTGGGGGGGCGGGGCCATGTGGCCGAGGCCCCTCCCCCGGGGCCGGTGGGGGTCCGTGGGGCCCGTGGCTGACCCCCCTCTCCCCAGTGCCCCTGCGCAGCGGCTCGGTGGCGCTGCTGCTCCGCGGCTTCGTGGCGGACGTGGCCTGCGAGCTGCGCTACCGGAACGAGGAGCCGGGGCCGGTGGAAACCGTCTTCGTCTTCCCCCTGGACGCCGAGGCGGCCGTCTACGCCTTCCAGGCCCTGCTGGGGGGCACCCGCGTGGAGGCCCAGCTCCGGGAGAAGGAACAGGTACCGGGGGGAGGGGCTGTGGGGTCACTGGTGTCTCCGGGGGGCGCGGGAGCGGGCGGGGGTGACGGTGTCTCCAGCAGGTGCGGGAGCAGGCGGGGGAGGGGCGGTGGTGACAGTGTCCTCGGGGGGTGAGCGCGGGAGCGGGCGGGGGAGGGGCTATCGGGTGACGGTGTCCTCGGGGGGTGAGCGCGGGAGCGGGCGGGGGAGGGGCTATCGGGTGACAGTGTCCTCGGGGGGTGAGTGCGGGAGCGGGCGGGGGAGGGGCTATCGGGTGACGGTGTCTCCGGCAGGTGCGGGAGCGGGCGGGGGAGGGGCTATCGGGTGACGGTGTCCGGCAGGCGCGGGAGCGGGCGGGGGAGGGGCTATCGGGTGACGGTGTCTCCGGCAGGCGCGGGAGCGGGCGGGGGAGGGGCTATCGGGTGACGGTGTCTCCGGCAGGTGCGGGAGCGGGCGGGGGAGGGGCTATCGGGTGACGGTGTCTCCGGCAGGCGCGGGAGCGGGCGGGGGAGGGGCTATCGGGTGACGGTGTCTCCGGCAGGCGCGGGAGCGGGCGGGGGAGGGGCTATCGGGTGACGGTGTCTCCGGCAGGCGCGGGAGCGGGCGGGGGAGGGGCTATCGGGTGACGGTGTCTCCGGCGGGCGCGGGAGCAGGTGGGGGAGGGGCTATCGGGTGACGGTGTCTCCGGCAGGCGTGGGAGCGGGCGGGGGAGGGGCTATCGGGTGACGGTGTCTCCGGCAGGCGCGGGAGCGGGCGGGGGAGGGGCTATCGGGTGACGGTGTCTCCGGCAGGCGTGGGAGCGGGCGGGGGAGGGGCTATCGGGTGACGGTGTCTCCGGCAGGCGCGGGAGCGGGCGGGGGAGGGGCTATCGGGTGACGGTGTCTCCGGCAGGCGCGGGAGCGGGCGGGGGAGGGGCTATCGGGTGACGGTGTCTCCGGCAGGCGTGGGAGCGGGCGGGGGAGGGGCTATCGGGTGACGGTGTCTCCGGCGGGCGCGGGAGCAGGCGGGGGAGGGGCTATCGGGTGACGGTGTCTCCGGCGGGCGCGGGAGCAGGTGGGGGAGGGGCTATCGGGTGACGGTGTCCCCGGCAGGCGCGGGAGCGGGCGGGGGAGGGGCTATCGGGTGACGGTGTCTCCGGCAGGCGCGGGAGCTGTACGGGGACGCGCTGGTGGGGGGCCAGACCTCGTTCCTGCTGGAGGAGGCCGGGGCCGGGGGCGACGTGTTCAGCTGCTCCCTGGGGAACCTGCCCCCCGGCGCGGAGGCGGCGCTGACCCTGCGCTACGTCTGCGAGCTGCCGCGGGAGCCCGACGGCGCCGCCCGCTTCGTGCTGCCCATCGTGCTGCGCCCCCGCTACGCCCCCCAGGGTGAGTGCCCCCTCCCCCACCGTGCCCCCCAGGGTGAGTCCCTCCTCCCCCGCCCCACCTCCCCAGGGTGAATGCCCCTCCCCCGCCGGCTTGCCCCCCAGGGTGAATGCCCCTCCCCCTCCACCACGTCCCCCTACGGTGAGTCCCCCTGACCCTCATGCCCCCATGGCGAATTCCCCCTCCTTTGCTATGTGCCCCACTGTGAGTCCCCCCCCCACGCCACATGCCCCACTCCACACTCCACTGTGAACCTGTCACGGGGTGCGGGGAGCCCCCGGGCCTCCCCCCCCGGCTGCGCCAGATGGATTCTCAGGCAGCAAGTAGAAGAGAAGGGGGGACCCAGCATTAGACCCCCCCCCCCCCCCGTCTCTGAGCCAGCCAAACACTAACTCACCCACCTCCCCACTGGTCAGAGTCCTCCAGGAAGTCCCGCCCCCTGCTTTGTTCGGATGCCTGGGCTGTCACAGGTTGCGTCTTCCGAACCCCCCACTCTCCTCCCTCCTCCCTCCAAGTGGTGGATGTGGAGAAAGCCCAAGCTCCCCGCGGGAGGCCTTTCAGCACCCTGGCCAGCAGCAGGAGCAGCGTGTGTGCGCGTTGGGGGGTAAGAGAGGAGGCCTGAACCCTGGCCACGGCCTAGCCATTGACTCCAGGCGTGTAAATATTGCGGGACCCCCTCCAGGCACCAAAAGGCTCTCGCAGCCGGGACGGACCCCGGACACCTCCCCCCCCCAAACACATGGGACCGCGGAGTCCATACAAAGCAGCCAGAACACAAACTCCACCACATCCCAGAGCCCCTCCTCCCCTGCGCCATGCCCCTGTCAGCCCCACCTTCCGCCCATGGGGAGCCCGCCCCCTAACTCACTATGCCCCATATCGCTGCTGTGCCGCCCTGCCCGCAATCCCACGGTTTCCCATAGGGAAAAGGGGTTCCTTGCTTTTCCAGGAAGGACGGCTCTTGCATGAGAGCGGGGTTTTGCACAAAAGCAGCTCTGAATTAATTATGCAAATGAAGTATGGCCATATGCTAATCTGTGCTTCATTTGCATAGGTTTTTGCAGAAGAGGGAAGCAGAGTGGGCTTAGCCCTGTGCATCCCACAGGGGAAGCGCCTCTCGGGGCCTCCTAACCCCATAACTCCCCCCGATCTCTGCTATGCCCCCATAGCCCAGTAATCCTTCCTCCAGCAAGTGTGAACCCCCCCAGCCACCCAAACTGCCCTTATAGCCCAACCCCCTGGGGTTCCTCCAATGTCCCCTTTGTTCCCCAATGTCCCCTCCTCCCTTCCCACCAATAACCACCCCCTCTCTCTCATCCCCCGCCCTCACCCCACATCTCCCCCTGCAGGCTGGGCGGGCGAGGACGTCATCCAGGGGGTCCCGCGGGCCCCCCCGGGGGAGCTGCCCTACACGCTGAGCCTGAGCGCCACGCTGGAGTCGCCCCACGGCGTGGAGCGCGTGGTCTCCAACTGCCCCCTCACCCCCCTGAGCTACCCGGGCGGGGACCAGAGCAGCGCCCAGGTACCAGGACAGGGACCGGCCAGTGGGGGGCAGAGTTACTGGGGTCCGAATGTCGGGGGCGGGTCATTGAAGGGGCTTGTGGAGGTGGCAGGTCCCAGGAGACCATCTGGGAGTCGGCCGGGGGGAGATGTGGGGCAGGGTAGTGGGTGGGCCTCAAAACCGGGGGGATGACAAGGGACACACAGGTCTGGGGAATTTCCCCATTTCCTGGGGGGAAATGTCTAGGGCTGAGACCAGCCCATGAGGCTGAAATCCTGGCCCTGCCCTGGGCCTCAGTTTCCCTTGTTCTCTGGGGGGGTTCCCATGGGGCCCCTGTAGCAGTTGCACTTGGGGCGGGGAACTCACCCCCCAACTAGGAAACTGTCTCCTCCAATGGGAAGGAGCCAAAAAAGTTCAGAACTTGGTGGTTTACTCCCCAGAAGGGCCCAGTTCCCGCGATGTCCTTGGGGCTGTTTTCCTCCTCACCGGTCCGGGCATGAGAGCCAGTGGGACCTGGAACCCAGGGGCTATGGGGAGCTGATAATGTCTGTCCCCTCCCCCCAGGTGTCACTAGCCCAGCAACCGCCCTGGGACCGGGACGTGGAGCTGCTGGTGTATTATGTGGAGCCGCACAAGCCCAGCGCGGTGCTGGAGGCTGGTCTGCCTGGAGCGGAGCCAGGTACGTGGCAGGTGGGGGGCTGCACCCCACATCCCCTGAGTGGGGCAAGGCTGTGGTTCTGTGGGGCAGGGAGGTGAGAGAGGTGTTGGTGGGTGCGGTGGGATTAAGGGGATGGTTAGTGACAAGGGAGGTCTGAGGTATCTGGGGGCAGGGGACGGGGGCAGGTTGAAGTAGGAGGGATGGTGGGAGGTGCTGGGGGCCATAGGGGATCTAAGGGAGAGAGGTGGGGGAGGGGCAGAGGTGTGGGGGTTGGGCTCTGGGCAGTTGGGGCTGGGGGGCGGAGTTCCTAGTGGAGAGAGGTGGGGGAAGGGCAGAGCAGTGGGGCTCTGGACATTGGGGGCTCTCACAGGGCTCACCCCCCTCAGGCTCACTTATGGGCGACCCGGCCGTGATGGTGACCCTGCTGCCCAACCTGCCGGAGGTGGGGCCGGGCCGGAGCGTGGCCGGCGAGTTCATCTTCCTGCTGGATCGCTCCGGCAGCATGGACTGCGCCATGGACGCCTGCGCCGACTCCCCCCGGCGCATCGACATTGCCAAGGTACTGCTAGGCCTGAAGCCGCGCTCGATGGGCCCGTGGGGCCGCCCCAGGGAGCAGCCCCGGCTGGCTGGGCCCGGGGTGACTCCGTCCGTCTGACCGTCCCCAGGAGACCCTGGTCCTGCTGCTGAAGAGTTTGCCCCTGGGCTGTTACTTCAACATCTACGGCTTTGGGTCCCAGTTCGAGTACTTCTACCCGTGAGTCAGAGGGGCAGGGGCGGGTCTGTGGGTTGCTGGATGACGGGGCGGGGAAGGGATGTGTGGGATGGGTCAGGGTGTCCCTTGACTGGGGGCAGGGCTGGGTGGGGGTCGGGGTGTCCCTGGGCCGGGGGCAGGGCTGGGTGGGGTTCCGGAGTCCGTGGAATGGGGGTGGGTCTAGGTGGGGGAGGGGTGTCCCCGTCTCTGTCTGTCCCACCCTGACCCCCGGCACCCCCCGCAGGCGGAGCGTGGAGTACACCCAGCAGACCATGGCAGAGTCTCTGCAGCACGTCCAGCAGCTCCGCGCCGACCTGGGGGGCACTGAGATCTTGGCGCCGCTACGAGCCATTTACCGCAGCCCCTGCCAGGACGGGCACCCGCGCCAGGTCTGGGGGCTGCAGGGAGCTGGAGGTCGGAGCAGGCCCCTTCTGGGCGGGTGGGGGGATCCAGCAGGGTGGGGCCGCGAGGGTCGGGGCCGGGAGCTGAACGTCATCAGACCTGGCTGGGATCACGGGGGCCACACGTAGCCGGGGGGCAGGGCGGGTGTGGGGGGGACAAGAGTCCCTTGGGTACTCCAGTGGGTTGGAGTCTCCAGGGGCCGGGCGGGGTAGGTGGGGGCCGGGCTCCCAGGTAGAGATGGGGAGAACTGTGCACCACCGCGCACATTGTGCCGGGTGCAGCGGCGCACTGTCCCCCGAGTCAGGCAGGGAAGGTGCGTCCCGGGGCGCTGAGCAGGGGGGTGGAGGCACCTGTGCCAGGTCTGGGGGCTGCAGGGAGCCAGGGGCCGGAGGGGGGCTGGGGTGGGGGGCTCTGCTGGGGGGGTGGGGGGATCCCGCAGGACGGGGGCCCTGAAGGTGGGGGCCGGGGGCCATACCTCGTCACAGACGTGGCTGGCAGTGCTCAGCTCTGCACCCCCCTCTGGAGCACACACAGCTGGGGGGCAGGGTGGCGGTGGGGGCTCCAGAGGGGAGTGCAGAGCTGAGCACTGCCAGCCACGTCTGTGACGAGGTATGGCCCCCGGCCCCCACCTTCAGGGCCCCCGTCCTGCTGGATCCCCCCACCCACCACTGGCAGCTCCGAGCAGGGTCCCTTGGGCTCTCTGGGGGGGGGGGGTGTTCCAGGGTCCGGGCGGGGAGGCAGGTGGGGGCCGGGCTCCCAGGTAGAGATGGGGAGAACTGTGCACCACCGCGCGCATTGTGCCGGGTGCAGCGGAAGGTGTGTCCCAGGGCGCTGAGCGGGGGGGCAGAGGCTGGTGCTGCTGTTTCCCCAGGGCTGCCCAAAAGGGCTTTGGGAAACGGGGTCTCAGATGCCCCAGGGGGCCCCCAACACCCCATAGATGCTGGGTCCCTTCCAGGGGCCTTTGGCTGGTTGAGCTTCCCCGTCTGCCCGGGACTCGGCTTCTCGTAACTTGTCGTCTTCGCTGCCAGGGGGTCTCTGGGCGGGGGGGAGGGGCGGGGGAGCGATGTGGCTGGGCGTGTCAGGGGGTGGGGGGGAGGGGCAGGCTCTCTGGTTCCCAGGGGACGGGGTGTCTCCGGGGGGTGCCCCCAGCTCTGACACCGTCTCTCCCCCCAGCTGTTCGTGTTCACGGACGGGGAGGTGTGTAACACCCAGGAGGCCATCGGCGAGGTGCAGCGTCACCGGGGGTCCCATAGGTAACGGGGCCTCCTGCCCCTGCAGTGTCCTCCACGCCCTGCCCCCCACAACCCTCCCCCCCCAGCAGCCCCCAGCCCTGCTGTCCAGGTGCCTGGCACTCGGTCGTGAGCGCCGGTCTCCTCATGGATGCCCCAAGCTGCTGGCCGTCCCGTCCCTAGGGTGGTGCGGGGCCCGGGCCCCTCCCCCCAACCCCGTCCCTCACCCCCCCACTTCCTGCTTCCCCCCTGCCCCCATTTCAGCCCTTCCCCCTAGCGACGCCGTGTGGAGGGGGCCGGGTCGCCCCGTTTCCCATCGCCAGACCCCCCGATAATCCCCGTGGCCGCCCTCGGCCCGTCTTGTGCATGTCCCCTAGAGCTGAGGGGCAGGGGATGGGAGTCGGGGGGAGGCCGTTCCCAAGGGGGCAGGGACGGGGAAGCGATTGGAGCTGTCGACACAGACATTTTGCCCTTCCCTCAGTCCCGTGGGGGGTCTGCCGGTTCCCGGGGGGTCACCCAGGGTCCCCACAGTGGGTTAGGCGGTTGGACGCAGAGCGCCCCCGGCGACACCCCAAGACGTCAGAGATTCACCCCCAGCTCCAGTATCGCCCGATGATACTTGCCCCTCAGCCCCCCCGCCCGGCCCCTCCCCCGCGGCACGGCCCCGCCCCCTCCCATCTCTGACCCCAGGCTCCGCCCCCTCCCATCTCTGACCCCAGGCTCCGCCCCTGGCAGGTGCTTCTCCTTCGGCATCGGGGAAGGCGCCTCCACGGCCCTGATCAAAGGCATCGCCCGGGCCGGGGGGGGCAGCGCCGAGTTCATCACGGGCCAGGACCGCATGCAGCCCAAGGTGAGACCCCAGGGGTGCGGGCTCCTGGCCCCCCCAGAGCCCCTCCCCCCCGAGCCGGGAGAGGAGCCAGGCGTCCGGCTCCCCGTGCGGTGTCCCCCCAGGCGCTGCAGTCTCTGAAGCGGGCCCTGCAGCCGGCCGTGAGCAGCGTCGCGCTGAGCTGGGACCTGCCCCCCGGGATGGAGGCGGCGCTGCTGGGCCCGGCCCCCGAGGTGATCTTCTCTGGGCAGCGGTGCCTGGTCTACGCCCAGCTCCGTGGGCAGCCCCAGGTGAGAGCGCCAGGCCCCGTGCGGGGCACCCCCAGGACCGTGAGAACTCCTGGCTGGGCGATAACTCTGGCCCCTAGTGATGGCTGGTGGAGAGGTGGGGTCTGTGCTACCCAGCCCCATTGACATCAATGGGGATTGTTCACTCTGGCCCCTAGTGATGGCTGATGGGGAGGTGGGGTCTGTGCGACCCAGCCCCATTGACATCAATGGGGATTGTTCACTCTGGCCCCTAGTGATGGCTGATGGGGAGGTGGGGTCTGTGCGACCCAGCCCCATTGACATCAATGGGGATTGTTCACTCTGGCCCCTAGTGATGGCTGATGGGGAGGTGGGGTCTGTGCGACCCAGCCCCGTTGCTGCCAATTGATATTGTTCACTTTGGCCCCTAAAAACAGCCGAGACACAGGGGGTTGGCCCAACTGCATTGATGCCAAGGGGAATTGTTAACTCTGGCACCTAATGATGACCATTGGGCTGCCTAGGTAACTCTCTGTGTAAATTGGACGTATTTACCACTTTGTCCTGTAAATTGCATAAGAAAGGGGTCCCCGGACATCTTCTCCACCCTCACACACAAACTCAGACACTTCCTCTGCCCGCAGCCCCCAGGCGCAGCCGTGGGGGGCGTGACGCTGCAGTACCGTATCCAGGAGCAGAGCTACAAGGAGACGCTGCCGTTCCCCCTGCAGCCGCAGGCTGGAGACAGGTAGCTGGGTCCTCCCGCCCGGTCCCCCCCGCTCAGTCGCACCGAGCCAGGAGGGGCCCTGCCCCAGGGACAAGCCGGAGTCCTACCCCCCTGCTGTGACCACTGAACGCCGCTGCCCTATGCAGGAGCCTGGTTCCTCTCTGCTGCCCCACCAGCCTCTGCCACCCCTCCCCCCGCCACCTCCTGTATGGCTGGGCCGAGGTGTCTGGGCTCACCCTGCCTCTCTCCCACCCAGGCTGCCCGTTCACCGGCTGGCGGCCAAGGCCCTGCTGCTGGAGCTGGAGGGGGCCATGAGCGCGGGGGAGGAGGGGGCCCGGCACCGGGCGCTGGAGGCCAGTCTGAGCTCGGGCGTCGTCTGCTCCCTCACGGCCTACGTGGGGGTGGACGCGGCGCAGGGGCAGCCGGTGCAGGGGCCGCTGATGAGGCGGGACGTCCCGCTGGCAGGTAACCCCGCGGGGGGCCCTGCATGGGGGGGAGGGGGACCTAACATGTGGAGAAACATGAGCGAATGGACCCAGAACGGGAGACGTGGGATGTGACGGACCCAGAGCCAGACGGGGAGACGCAGACGGGGAGACGCAGACGGGGAGACGCAGACGGACGGACCCAGAACGGGAGACGTGGCTGCGACGGACCCAGACGCAGACGGCCAGACCCAGACGGGGAGACGCAGACGGACGGACCCAGAACGGGAGACGTTGCTGCGACGGACCCAGACGCAGACGGCCAGACCCAGACGGGGAGACGCAGACGGACGGACCCAGAACTGGAGACGTGGCTGCGACGGACCCAGACGCAGACGGCCAGACCCAGACGGGGAGACGCAGACGGACGGACCCAGAACTGGAGACGTGGCTGCGACGGACACAGACGCAGACGGCCAGACCCAGACGGGGAGACGCAGACGGACGGACCCAGAACTGGAGACGTGGCTGCGACGGACCCAGATGCAGACAGCCAGACCCAGACGGGGAGATGCAGACGGACAGACCCAGACTGGGAGACGTGGCTGCGACGGACCCAGAGGCAGACGGACGGACCCAGAACGGGAGACGTGGCTGCGACCGACCCAGAACGGGAGACGGCCAGACCTAGACGGGGAGACGCAGACGGACGGACCCAGAACGGGAGACGTGGCTGCGACGGACCCAGACGCAGACGGCCTGACCCAGACGGGGAGACGCAGATGGTGAAGCAGACCTAGACCCACCAACCCGCTTGGCCACAGGCCCATCGCTGTCATGAGCCTGGCTAGGAGGGGCCTTTCCCCCCCCATAGCATCCTGCCTTCAACCATAGGGCACAGCCTCTGCCCCCCACATCCCTGGGGCCCAACGGGAAGAAGAATGGGGACTAGTTTCGGAGGTCACAGCCCAGGACAGGCGGGTTCGTGGGGGGTGCCAACCCTTGAGGGAGTAGGGGGGGAGTTTGGGTGGGGGAAAGGGGTTGGGCAGTATGGGGGAGGGGTTCCAGAGCTCTGAGTATCGGAGCGGGGCTGGGATTTCTCCATCTCCCCCGAGTCTGTCTCTGTGGGTGCATATGTCTGTCCCTCTGTCCGTCCATCAGCCTCCGTGCCACCGTTCTCCATGCCTTCGCGGCGCTTTGTCTCCCTGGTGCCGTCGAACGACATCTGTGTGGTCGACTGGTCTCCCATCCTGAAAAGAGATAACGTGCTGGAGAGACCGGAGATCACGGATAGTTACGATAACTTGATTGAGGAGCACAGCTGCCATGCCAGTGCGTTTCAACCACACACCAAATCCAGCCTGGGCCTTCACCTCCCTCAGAAGTGTCTGTCCTGGCTCCGCAGCATCCCACAGCGCCTCTGGGGACGGCCGCAACACAACGGGAGCAAGAGCTCCGACCTGGGGGCCCTGCCAGAGCCTGCACCCCAGAAAGGTGGGGGGGGGGGACCGGGCGTCAGAACTGGGGGGCAAACGTCAGGATCGGGGGCGGATGGAAATTCTTGAAGAACGGCCTTGACAACAAGGAGATAGGGGCGTCCTTAACGGGTTGGGTTTGAAGTGAGGTGACACAAGTCCTCTTGCCACGAAATGAATAAAAAAATAAGACGGAAGCTTCCAGGCGAGAAGCTGGGATGCAGGATGTGAGTTTGTGCCGGCTCGGGAGGGACTCCCCTGCTGTTTTCTCTCAGACACACTGGTGGAAATTCCTGGCAAAGAACTTGGCTGAAACTGGGCTTAGGGTAGGACATGGGTACACCTGAGTTATGGGGCACAGATCGTTGTGGGCACCGTCCGGTTCATAACCAAAGAAGGCCAGGAAAGGCAGAAATTTGGAAGTTTAGACTCCCCTTAAAATCTGAATTGGAGAGTCTGGTTACTGCAGCCCGGGTAACCTTAACTCTGCCCCATAATCCTGGCCCATCTATGGCTATATCCTATACACACTGTTACATCCCATCTCCCCTACTTCCTTACAGGCCCATGTCTTTCCCTGGAAGGAAGTGTCCTTTGCAGGTTGTAGTGGAGATTGTCAGATTGTGTGTGAGACTTGGGCTTAATGGCTGAGGCTAGGACATTCACAGTGACCCAAGGGAGTTGGGGGCCTAATGCTGAATATTGTCATCCCATGGGTGCAGGATGGGGTAGGGCTAAGGATACCCATGGAGGGGTCAATGGTGCAGAGAACCAGATAAAGCATGCCTATGAATGGAGCATTAGGGCTCAGAGGAACAGGTAAAGGATGCCCAGGAATGGGGCAGCGTTAAGGTGACATAGACGGTCCCAGTTAAGGTTGTAGACTGTCCCCAACTTGGACAGGCCATCTCGCTATACTGAAATCATGTCCCCGCCCCATCTCTCTTTTCAGACCAGGCAACGGAGGAGTCTCCTCTGCTGAGGCTGGTGTCCCTGCAGAACGCCGATGGCTCCTGGGACTTCGGGCCCCAGCTGGTTGTCGCGCTGGGGGTGAGTGAGACAGACGCCAGAGGGAGGATGCCCAGTGAGGTGAGTGCGGGGGAGGGCAGAGATGGGGGGCAGGGAGGTTCCCAGACCCGCCCTGTCTCAGACTGTCTCTCCTCCACAGGACGTGGTCCCTGGCGTCTGGGCCACGGTGCTGGCCGTGGTCTGGCTGCACGGCCGGGCCGCGGGGCAGCGCGACGAGTGGGAGCTGCTGGAGGCAAAAGCTGTGGTCTGGGTGCAGGATCGAGCAGGTAGGAGGGTGTGCGGG
This sequence comes from Pelodiscus sinensis, assembly GCF_049634645.1. Taxonomy (NCBI): domain Eukaryota; kingdom Metazoa; phylum Chordata; order Testudines; family Trionychidae; genus Pelodiscus; species Pelodiscus sinensis. The sequence continues at coordinate 13,461,318 of NC_134740.1, read as the reverse complement.
GAGGGAGGGGGCTCAGGGTATCATCGGGAGAGCTCCTGCCCCATGGAAACCCCACAACTCAGAACCCCACCCTGCCTCCCACACCTCTGCCCCCAGCCTATCCCAGTCCCGTTCCCACCATCCTTCGGAGGTCGCCATGCCTCATCCCCCGACACCTTTACTTTCTGACCCTCGTGCCAGTCCCGCCACGCTCTGCGATCTCTCTGCTCTTTGTTCCTCCTGTTCCCCTCGCTCGTGTCTCCCCCCACCTCCTGGTCGCTCCCCATTTCCTGGGCCGGTGTCTCCCCATCGATCTCCTTCTCCTTGCAGGGCCCTGGCTGAGCGAGTGCCTGGAAGCCGCCAATGCTTTGCTGGGCTGCAGTGTGGGCCCTGCCGTCTTTGGGCTTTGACCTTCCAGGGATCCCTGCACCCACAAGCTACCCTGGGCCATCAAGTGGGAGCCCTGAGGCCAGCAGTGGGCACTGGGTGCAGCCTCAGCCCAGCCTGGAGCTAACTCCCAGCATGGATCCCACCGCTGCCACCAATTTGAATTCATGAGTCTCCTGCTACCGGCAGTGGAGCCCTGGCTGCCCCCGGCTCCAACCCCTGGCGAGCTGCTATTCAGCAACCCCTGCGCTGCTCACAGCCACTGTCTCCTTTCAGCATTGTGGGGGATCGCCAGTGTCAACGTTGCAAATTGCTTTGCTTTTTCCCAATACTAGAGGGGTGCCTGTCTCAACAGTCCCTGCACCCCATAGGTGGCTGCCCTAACCTTGCTCTGCATGAGCCACCCAGTGGAAACCAAGCGCCCTCCACCCCGAGTTCAGTTTCAGGACGGACAGACAGACAGACAGGATATTTGGGAGTCCAAACACAACCCCCTGTGGTCATCATGGCCGATTTCTCCTCGCTAGAGAGTCCCGCGTGTGAATGGCTGCCCAGGCATTCGCACCAATGACTGATTTGCACCCTACCCCGATTCGAGCCGGGCAGATGGTTCCCAGCCAGGCAGAGTTCGGCCAGCAGGCCCGACCCCCTGGGGAAGGCCAGTAGGTGGACATCAAGGCCGTGTGTTGTGAATCCAACCCATTCCCAGATACATGTTTAACCGTTTCGTCGATGAGCTGATGCTTATCGGTTTCTTAAACCATTAAACTCCCTGTCCGGGGCCTCATCGTCGGCTGAGAGCCCCCCAGGAGCAGGGCTGGCTGCTGCATCTGGGAGAGGGAGGGGCTACGTCCCTGAAAACGTTTAACCGTTAACCGATAGAATTTTGATCGGTTACACGGTTAACATTTTTCTATATTTTTTTTTACATCGCTCATCTGCATCAGCCCCCTTCAAAGTTCTCCTCTGTGTGCCTCTGTGCTAGCCCATGTCTCTACCTCAGCCGTGCTGTGGCTGAGAAGGTAGCTGCCCCCCAGGTCTGATCACTGACCCCCGATTGCCTGGCGCTGTGGCAGCAGTGACTTTAATAGTCATGGGTTGTTTGAAAATCCCACTAGATACCGAGCTGCATTTGTAAACGCCCACATAACTTTCAACCTGTATCCCGTAATGCTCCCTGAACACCAGCATGACCCAGACACCTAACTCACTTACACACTCGTGATTCGCACGAGGCACCTCGCTCTCTTTGCCAGTGCCTCGCACGTGTGCAAATCAGCCCTTTTGCCTTTCTTCCTGAGTTCTCTCTGCCCATATTCTCTTCCGCCTGCCACGGGAGCAGGGAGGAGAAATATGTTTAATATGTCAGCGTACCTGGAGACGTTGGTGACGGGGAACCAGCACATGGCAACAGTAGGACATCGGTGTGTAACTCATCAGACTTGCGAAGACACCGTGATCAACAGTTCTACCGTCTGCCGGCTTTTCCTTGGCGGTTCAATGTTCTCTGCCATTATAGCATCGTTCGGGGGCCTTACAAGAAACGGTCCCTTTTCGCCCGTTTGAAAGTCCCAGCAACAGAACCACCAAGGGAAATCTCTTCCCAGAAAGGATCAGTTATCCTGGATACTTAACGATGGGAAGATGCCAACGTGTAGATCCATATTCTCGTAGGGTATGTCTACCCTTGCACCCTCTTTCGAGAGAGGGGTACAAATGAACACCCCTGTTTGAAATTGCAAATGAAGCCAGGATTTGAATTTCCCACGCTTCATTTGCATATTCGCGCTACGGTGCTCTTTCGAAATAGCGCTATTTCGAAAAAAGAAACGCTGGCTAGACACGGTTATTTTGAAAGAAAACCTTGCTCTCGAAATACCCCTTCTTCCTCCTACAATGAGGTTTACCTGTTATTCCAGAAGAAGGGTTTTCTTTTGAAATAACAAACATGGTCGAGACGTGGTTATTTCGAAATAGCACCATCACGCAAATATGCAAATGAAGCATGGGAAATTGAAATCCGGGCTTCATTTTCCAATTTTGCTCAGTTGCATTTGCATCCGTTTCTCGCAAGGGGGTGCAAGGGTAGACAGCCCCCTACGTCCTCGGTGCATGCAGAAAATGTACGAGGGAACTTCTAGTCCCAAGACATGTCGGCACCCAAGTCTAGGCAGAGTTTACAGCTGAGATGGGAAAATATGGACCAGTGTCCCCCTCCAGGTCAGACTTAGGCATCCGATTTGGGAGGGACCCCTCACCGTGGCATCTGTGCATGCCTGGAGCTTTGCATCAGGGGAGGAAAGGCAAGGGGTGGACGAGACACAGAGATACCCCCCGTTGCATGAGACCGAGCGAGGGGATGGGGGTGATGAAGACTTCTGCAGCTGTAGGACCAAGCAGGTTACAGATGGTCATAATGAGCCAGAAATCCAGTGTCTCTATTATCATACAACCCCAAGGTGGGTAGAGACCTCAGGAGTCATCAAGTCCAGCCCCCTGCTCAAGGCAGGACCAACCTCGACTCAACCATCCCAGCCAGGGCTTGGTCAAGCCGAGACGTCAACGCCTCTAGGGGTGGAGATTCCACGCCCTCCCTAGGGAACCCAGCCCAGCGCTTCCCCACCCGCCTAGGGAAATCGTCATGGTGTATCCATGAGAGAAGGGGAGCTGTGGGGAGCCCCCTTTAGTGAAAGGTTCCCAGCCCAGAGCCGAGCGCTCCCCACACGCCCAGCCCCGAGCCACCAGGACGGGCGGCCCTGGCCCGGGGAGTTGGAGCTGAGTGGTCCCTTTTGGAGATGACACGTGGGGGGTCACACCTGCCTTTACACTGTGCCCCAGGGGGAGGGGCCGATGTGGGGTGAGGCCTGTAACCAGTTGGACACCCCCCACCCTGTGCTATAGTCGGGGGGTTGTACCCTCGTGTGGATCCACTCTGGTTGGGCCATCACTGGTTGCTGTGTTGGGCTGGGGGTGACCCCTACTGGCCGGTGTCTGTAAGCACTGCCCAGCGGGGGGTGGTCCCTGGGGGAGGCGCGAAGGCCAGGGCCCAGCCATTTCTCACCTGGCCGGGGGAAGGGGTGTGAACAAAGGAAGGGGGTGGCTACCGGGGGGGTGAGTGCTCGGTGGGTGGAAGAAGGGGTTGTTAGCGTGGGGAGGATGAAGCAAGCAGACCTGGAACAGTATAGGGGCCTGCGAACCCTCCCCCCCACGACAAGGAAGTAAGGCTGGCGGGGGATGGGCAGTGTCTACTTATTTTAAGAGGAATAAGGGATCTTTCTGAAAAGGCTTTATTTTCTGAAAGATCCGTGCTTTTTGCCGGCAAAGCTCTGAGCTGGAAAAAAGCGGCAGCCATGTTTATGCAAATGAAGCGGGGGGGATTTAAATCCCCACTTCATTTGCAATTGCGATGTGTCTAATTTGCATCCCTTTTCCGGAAAAGGGAGGCTGTCCGGACACAGCCCGTGTGTCTACGCTTGCACTCTCTTTCGAGAGAGGGATGCAAATGCAGACATTCGAAATTGCAGATGGAGCCGGGATTTACATATCCTGTGCTTCATTTGCATATTTGTGTTATGGAGCTATTTCGACACAGCGCTATTTGGGGCTGGAGCACATGACCTACGAGGAGAGGCTGAGGGATTTGGGTCTGTTTAGTCTGCAGAAGAGAAGAGTGAGGGGGGATTTGATAGCAGCCTTCAACTTCCTGCAGGGGGTTCCAAAGAGGCTGGAGAGAGGCTGTTCTCAGTAGTGACAGATGCAGAACAAGGAGCAATGGGCTCAAGTTGTGGTGGGAGAGGTCCAGGTTGGAGATTAGGACAAATGATTTCCGTAGGAGGGTGGGGGAGCACTGGAATGGGTTCCCTAGGGAAGAAGTGGAGTCTCCATCCCTAGAGGTGTTTAAGTCTTGCCTTGACAAAGCCCTGGCTGGGCTGATTTAATTGAGATTGGTCCTGTCTTGGGCAGGGGGCTGGACTTGACTTTCTGAGGTCTCTTCCAGCGCTATGATTCTATGAAACAACAGATGCTGTTAAGACGCGGTTATTTCGAGAGAAAACCCGTCTCTCGAAATAACTGGTAAACCTCAGTGTAGGAGGAATAAGGGTTATTTTGAGAGAAGGGTTTTCTCTTGAAATAACCGCGTCTTAGCAGCGTCTGTTATTTCGAAAGAGCGCCATAATGCGAATATGCAAATGAAGCACGGGATATTTAAATCCCGGCTTCATTTGCTATTTCGAATGTCTTCATTTGCGTCCCTCCCTCGAAAGACGGAGCAAGTGTAGACACACTCTTAGTTACAACGTACGTTAAGTCTGTATCCTGCCTTTGGTATGTTAATCCATCGTATTGACATGAGATCCTTTTCCCAGGTAATTCAATGTATTGGAGGTGTCGGACTTTCCTAAAAACTATGTTGCTCATGGATATATATGTGACCCGTGGAACGTGTGGGGGGGTGAATGAGAAATACCCAACCAAAAGGCCATCTGGGATCCATGACCTTCTAAGGCAGACAAAGACCCTGCAAACAGACACATTACAGGAGAAGCAGCCAGAACATTTCTCTCTCTTTTGGACAAGATGTAACATCCTAGCAGAAGCCTGGGCCCGGCCCGGAGGAAGTGAAGCCTCCTGAAGATCCGAAGACATCTCCCAAGGAACCTCATGGCCGGGTCTCCGGGACGCTGACACCAGCCACCAGCTAAATCAAAGTCCTCTTCTGTGCCAATAAACAGCCCCAAAAGCAACACAGCTCCAGCCCCCCCTCTGTGTGGGTCTGTTCATTAGAAGTCCTGAGTAGGTGGAACAGGGCCATGAGCGGGGCTGCTGACCCTCCAGAGAAGTGGGGGGTAGCACAGCCGGCCCTGTACCACCCAGAGCAGCTGGGCGTTCACCGGCCACAGGTCCGGGATTTGGGCAAAGATCCATCCTCCGCCCGTCAGTTCCACGGCGTTTCGGGCTGCCCTGGCCGGCCGAGCGCGGCTCTTTCTGGTTCTGTTTGCTCGTCCCTGCGAGGAAGTGGGGAGTTTGGGGGTTCAAAGGGGGGGTGCATGCAGGGGCGCTCAGTGCCCAGAAGTTACTGGTTTCATGTGACAAAGGGGGGAGTTCGTGGTTTCAGAGAACAGCCCAGAGTTGGATCCGTGGTGTCTGGCGCCCTGGTGACCCCAACCCTGCTCAGAGGACACGGCCGGCTCTGGCCAGAGGACAGACAAGGGGCCACGGAGAGGGATCCCGGCAATCGGCCCAGCTGATCCCAGCGAGGGGAGACCCATTATATCCCACCGCCCTGCCAGGGCTGGGCACAGACCCCAGGACTCCTCCCTCCCAGCCCCGTCTGCCCTCCCACCGGGCCCATTTCTCTCCTCGAGGGCCAGCCCCACAGCCCGGAGCAGCATTGGGTCCTTTTGGCTCCAGTTCCTGTCAGGCGCTACCACTGCTCTTGTGAGTAGCTGCTGGGGCCGGCGGGGTCCCGGGGGGCCGGCACTGGGGAGGTGGCGTCCTTTCCTGCGCCGACTTCTCTCCGTCCTGCCCGCAAGAAGAGACGCCGCCTCCCCCAGCTTGTGTGGCTGAGCCCTTCCCAGGCCTGGACGGATGAAGGTTTCCCGTGTTACTGCTCAGCCCCCTTTGGCCGGTACTTACCCTGGTCCTGTGCCGGAAGATTTACCGGATGTTGGATCCTTCAGGGTGGCCGGTGGGGCTCCCCTCTTGGGCGCGAGGTGGGCTGACCCACCACCCTAGGTCTTGTGCTCACTGCCTCCCACCCACCCTCACATGGGGCAGCCCTGGCAGGACCCCACCGCCCGCCCCAAGGAACTCTGGGTAACTCCAGTTAGTATATATAAGAACGGCCAGACTGGGTCAGACCAAAGGTCCATCCAGCCCAGTAACTTGTCTTCCAACAGTGGCCAATGCCAGGTGCCCAGAGGGAGTGAATCGTACAGGCAATGATCAAGAGACCTCTCTCCTGCCATCCATCTCCCCCCTCTGACAAACAGAGGCAACAGACACCATCCCTACCCATCCTGGGTAATAGGCATTGATGAATGTATCTAGTTCTCTTTTAAACTCTGTTCTAGTCCTAGCCTTCACAGCCTCCTCTGGCGAGGAGTTCCGCAGGTTGACTACACGCTGTGTGAAGAAGAACTTCCTTTCATTTGTTTTAAACCTGCTGCCCATTAGTTTCACTTCGTGGCCCCTAGTTCTTACATTATGGGAAGAAGTAAATAACTTTTCCTTATTCGCTTTCTCCTCACCAGTCATGATTTTATAGACCTCTGTCCTATCCCCTCTTAGTCTCCTCTTCTCCAAGCTGAAAAGTCCCCGTCTCTTTAATCTCTCCTCATATGGGACCGGTTTCAAACCCCTCATCCTTTTAGTTGCCCTTCTCTGAACCTTTTCTAATGCCAGTTTATCTTTTTTGAGATGAGGTCACCACATCTGTACGCAATATTCCAGATGTGGGCGTACCATGGATTTGTATAAGGCTGATAAGATATTCTCTTTCCCTTTTTAATGATTCCTAATATCCTGTTTGCTTTTTTGACCGCCGCTGCCCACTGCGTGGACGTCTTCAGAGAACTGTCCACGATGACTCCAAGATCCCTTTCCTGATTCGTTGTAGCCACATTAGCCCCTGTCATACTGTACGTCTAGTTGGGGTTATTTTTCCCGATGTGCATTACTTTACACTTATCCACGTTAAATTTCATTTGCCATTGTGTTACCCAATCACTCCGTTTGGTGAGATCTTTTTGAAGTTCTTCACAGTCTGCTTTGGTCTAAACTACCAGGGTATGTCTACACTACCCTCCTAGTTCGAACTAGGAGGGTAATGTATGCATACCGCACTTGCTAATGAAGCCCGGGATTTGAATTTCCCGGGCTTCATTAGCATAAGCGGGGAGCCGCCATTTTTAAATCCCCGCTGCTTCGAACCCCGTGTAGCACGGCTACACGGGGCTCGAACTAGGTAGTTCGGACTAGGGTGCCTATTCCGAACTACCGGTACACCTCGTTTCACGAGGAGTAACGGTAGTTCGGAATAGGACCCTAGTCCGAACTACCTAGTTCGAGCCCCGTGTAGCCGCGCTACACGGGGTTCGAAGCAGCGGGGATTTAAAAATGGCGGCTCCCCGCTTATGCTAATGAAGCCCGGGAAATTCAAATCCCGGGCTTCATTAGCAAGTGCGGTATGCATACATTACCCCGCTAGTTCGAACTAGCGGGGTAGTGTAGACATACCCCCAGAGTCTCTCTATCTATCTATCTATAGAGCGAGAGAAAGGTGAGTCTAATTTCTCACTGCTGTTATACCATCGAGCAGCCAGTTTGCTGTTACTTGGTCATTTGCTGCCCTCTGCCGCCTATTTTATAAATTGCAGAGTCAAGTTTTTCTCCGTCAAGTTTATTGCTAACAGTGCCCTACAGCACAGGGCTGGGAATAGGTTCAATAGGCCTCCACTCCCCAGGGAGCCATCTTGTGCTTCACACACGGTGAATTTATACATGTCGGGCAGGAGGAACGCAAGTTACAAAACTCTTCGCGTGGCACACAAACCCAGCTGGCCTGAGACACACCTGGGCGAAATTACCGAACGAAGCAGAGAGGAGGGAATTTATGTAGGATTTTCCCTGTTGTATCAAATTGTGGGAGCGATGGTTGCGAATGTACAATGGGAAACTGAGTCACACATTCCCAGATTATGGCTTAATCGGTTTTGGCTGTATTCAATACGATTACAGACAGAATTAGTGGCATGTACAGTGCCTGGACAAATTTCCGCCTGACAAGTAACAACAGATAAGACACAGTTAGGTATATAGGCCCAAACTACCACGTTCCAGGAACATGTCCTTCCTTCTTCCACGATGGTTTTCACTTCCCTAAATTTCCTGGTCTTGTCCAATAGTCTCCTCCCTTGGTTTTTGGTCCAGCGTTTTTCCAACCTTGGCCCTCTTTTTCAATATGTATTCTTCATCTTCCTAGTGTCAATTACTTAACATCCCCCCGGTATTTATCCATTGACTTTACCTAACCCGTGCATTTTGCACAAGTGTGAGCAACCTGGTGCCCACATTTCGGGGGGCTGAATTTCTGCTCTCTAGGTCACGTTGCTGAGGGCCACTCTGGTCTCTAAGTTTCTCAGGGAAAAGGGGTTTTTGTTGTTATTTCTCAATATAGAATCCTAGAGCTGGAAGAGACCTCAGGAGTCATCAAGTCCAGCCCCCTGCCCAAAGCAGGACGAATCCCGACTCAATCAACCCAGCCAGGGCTTGGTCAAGCCGAGACTTAAAAACCTCTAGGGATGGAGATTCCACGCCCTCCCTAGGGAACCCAGCCCAGCGCTTCCCCGCCCGCCTAGGGAAATCGTTTTTCCTAATATCCTAACTCGACCTCCCCCACTGCAACTTGAGACCATTGCTCCTTGTTCAGCCCTCTCCCCCACTGAGAACAGCCCCTCTCCACCCTCTTTGGAACCCCCCTTCAGGAAGTTGAATATGCCTACAGCTCTGACCTACATCTCGCAACACACTACGTCAACGCACCTCCTCACCGATATCGTTTTAAACATTCCATCGTGTACGTTCCAAAACGCTCTAAGGGTCCTTCCGCAGCTGCCTTTGCTCTGCAGTAAGAGCACCTGGCGCTAGTACCATCAGGGCTGGATTACCCAACAGACAGACTAAGAACATGCTCAGGGCACCAGCAAAGCCGGGGCATCAAAACAATGAGATTTCACGGTATACTATTGTTTTTATTTTTAATTACCTATTGGGGAGGAACCATAATCTTTTCAGTGCTCAGTGCCTCTAAAGATCTGAATCCGGCCCTGAGTACAATAGTGCCACAATTGGGGTTAGCATACTTGACCTCTGGGTTATGGGTTTCAGAGCTGCAACCTCCAAACAATCGAGGCTGGCTGGGGACCAGACATCCCTTCTCCTTGGCTGGAGCCAGGTGCCTACGTCCAAAGAAGAGCCGTCTGCATCAAGGTCTGTAAAGAAGAGTCACGTGCACCAAGACTGGAAGACCCACTCAGACCTCCCAAAGTTGACTGAGGCAAGCAAGCGAGTTGCTGTTTGGAGAATTCACTGGCAGGGGGACCCACTGATCATGTCAAGAATCGTTTTCACGGTTGTGGGTGTTTGTTTGTAGCTGCTCACACTGAGCAGACTTCGGACCTATATGATCGGATGTGGGGTAAAGCGGCTGTATGGGTCTGCCTACATGGGCCGACCCTTCCAAGAGTCTTCACATGGCTATGTGGCCATACCCATTTGATAACACTCCTCCCTGAGTGGCACAGAGCGATGGGCGATATCGTTAGGCAGAGAGGTGTGGTCGAATTCAACGTTCCATTCTCTGGTTTCTCCGGTGGTGAGCAAAGATGATTTTCTCTATTGCTTTTCTCAAGGCGCCCTTCACCTCCTTGTTCCTCAGCGTGTATATGACGGGGTTCAACACGGGGGCCACCATGGTGTTCAAGAGGGAAATCATTTGATCGCTCTCGGGGGTGGAGCCAGACTTGGGTACCAGGTAGGTGACGAGGGCCGTTCCGTAGAACAACGTCACCACCGAGAGGTGGGCAGAGCAGGTGGAGAAGGCTTTACGCCTCCCCTCCGCCGACGGCAGCCTGAGGATGGTGGAAAGAATGCAGATATAGGACAGGAGGATCAGCAAAAAAGGGCCCAAGATGAACAGCACCGACACAGTGAATCCGACCATCATAATCTTCGATGTGTCGGTGCAGATCATCTTCAGCATGGGAGGGACGTCACAGAAGAAGTGGTGGATGCGGTGGGATCCGCAGAAGGGCAGGCTGAAGAGCCACGTGAACAGAGCTACTTCCACCGAGATGCCGATGGCCCATGATGCCCCCGCGAGCTGGGCGCACACCCGGCCACTCATGATGGTCGTGTAGTGCAAGGGGTGGCAGATGGCCACGTAGCGGTCGTAGGCCATGGCTGAGAGAAGGCAGCATTCTGTGAGGCCCATGATGCCAGAGACGTACATCTGGGCGGTGCAGCCCGCAAGGGAGATGGTCTTTTCCTCCACCAGGAGGTGAACCAGCAGCTGAGGGACCACGCTGGTGGTGAAGCAGATTTCCGAGAAGGACAGGTTGACCAGGAAGAAATACATGGGGGTGTGGAGGGAGGGGTGCAGCTTTATCAGGAGGATAACGAGCAGGTTCCCCATCAGGGTGACCAGGTAGAGGACCAGAAGCACCAGAAACAGAAGGATTTGCACCAAACCAAGGTAGGAAAATCCCACCAGGATGAACCCATCAGAGATGGTCTGGTTCTCGCCGGAGCCGCTCTCGGAATCGGCCATCTGCAGGGGCGACAGAGACCCTGGAGCTGAATCTCAGGAAAACCAAACAGCGGGATACGGCTCCCCGAATTCCTGCTCGTTTCCTTTCTGCGGGGAGGCCTCTGACTAACTCTTGCTGCAATTTGGTGCAGACACATGAAGCTGGGCCCAGTCGCAATCAGGGGCAAGCTGCTGTCGCAGTCTGGATGCCGTTCCCGCTACGCCAGGGTCGGTCAGCTGGAGAGACACCCCTTGGACGCCAGTGGAGCTACAGCTGATCTACAACCGATGGGGGTCGGATACATTGACTCTAAGGGCACTGCATTGTTTTATCCCAGCTATGGGGGCATTCCAGGTCCCAGTGTCGGGAGATGTCGTCTTTTTTATCTACTTAAAAATTCAAAAGGATCTTTCTTTCTTTCTTTCTTTCTTTCTTTCTTTCTTTCTTTCTTTCTTTCTTTCTTTCTTTCTTTCTTTCTTTCTTTCTTTCTTTCTTTCTTTCTTTCTTTCTTTCTTTCTCTATGTCTAGTCTACACAGTCCTATCAGAAAAAGATACACAAATTGCAAACTGCAATTTGCATATCTTTTTCCGATTCTTTTTTCAGAAAATACTTTTCTGAAATTCGGCCATTCTATGTGAGACCAAACGTTGAAAAAAACCACCCTTTTTCGGAACATCCCTTCTTTTTCGTAAAATGAGGGATGCCAAAAACCCGCGTCTGCTCTTCTGAATTTTTTTTTGGAAAAGTGGATGCATTTCAAAACTTTACAGTCGAGATGTACAATTTCTTTCTATCTATCTATCTATCTATCTATCTATCTATCTATCTATCTATCTATCTATCTATCTATCTATCTATCTAATGTTACTCTACCACCACAGGCACCTAATGTAATATCTCAAAGGAGGGCAAATCCCGATCTCCCTTATACCTCCATCCCGGGAAGAGTGACGCTAACAGAGATCCTCCGACGGGCGTTACAGCTCAGACATGTGTGATCTGCTTGCACGAGTAAACAGATGCTCCTGAGCCCACCATGTCGGAAGGTCTCGGAGGCGTTGCCGTGTTAGTCTGTGCCTACAAAAGAAAGGTTGAAAATCAACAATTGCCCTGTAGCACCCCAAGGGACACATAGACCACAGTGCTATTTCGGGATCCCAAAGACCTGGAGAAGAGGGGGGGATGCTCGCTCTCCCTGACGAGCGATGTAGGGGAACCTACGCGGAGATTGGTGAGGTTCCGCTTCATGGAGCCATTGAGTCGCCGTTAGGAATGAGGGCTCCAGAGACGCTTTGCGGTGGCGATACAGGGAGACATTCGGGGCTCGCCAAGGAACTCGGAGACTCCGTTTCAATCCAGGAGAAGATGAGAGCAGCCAAAGGAGCACCCATCTGTGGAAAGAGGGTCGGGGAAACGAAGCTAAGAGAGACCCTCACGTAACTCCTAGGCACCAGGGGAGTTACGCTGTGGTCAGATGCAAGAAGTGGACAGTTCGGGTAGGAGACCTCAGCCCGAGCTGACCGGACGTAGCTCCTCCTCGGGAACCAGCCCTGCCACGCGGATTCCATGGTGGGGTGATGAGGAGGAGAGTTGGGGGCCAGAGGGGAGTAACAGTGAAAGAAGGGAAAAGCCAAAGCCGACACTAGCACATCCACCATCACACAACAATCGTGGAGCTGGGGTGAGCAGGTTTGGGGACCATCTGTCATGCTGGGGGGCACTGTGGGAATAGGGGACCGACGTTCACCTGGTGTGAATGAGCATCCGCCCCTCGAGTCAAACTCCCAACCTGACCCGTGAGAGAGAAGTTGGATGAATTCAGAGTAATAGATTCAGAGGCCGATCGATCAATTGATGTACTAATAGACATCCGGTGGGTCTGACTAGATAGATAGATAGAGGGAGGGTGTGGAGATAGATAGATAAATAGGTAGATGGATGGGGCGTGGGAATGGATAGATGGATGGGGCGTGGGGGTGGATAGATGGATGGGGTGTGGGGTGGATAGATGGATGGGGCATGGAGGTGGATAGATGGATGGGGCGTGGGGACGGATAGATGGATGGGAAGTGGGAACGGATAGATGGATGGGGCGTGGGGATGGATGGATGGATGGATGGATGGATGGATGGGACGTGGGGATGGATGGATGGGGTGTGGGGTGGATAGATGGATGGGCGTGGGGGTGGATAGATGGATGGGGCATGGGGATGGATGGACGGATGGATGGGGCGTGGGGATGGATGGATGGATGAGGTGTGGGGGTGGATAGATCGATGGGGCGTGGGGGTGGATAGATGGATGGGGCGTGGGGATGGATGGATGGATGGATGGGGCGTGGGGATGGATGGATGGGATGCGGGGATGGATGGATGGGACGTGGGGATGGATGGATAGATGGGGTGTGGGGTGGATAGATGGATGGGCATGGGGGTGGATAGATGGATGGGCGTGGGGACGGATAGATGGATGGGGCGTGGGGACGGATAGATGGATGGGGTGTGGGGTGGATAGATGGATGGGGTGTGGGGACGGATAGATGGATGGGAAGTGGGAACGGATAGATGGATGGGGCGTGGGGACGGATGGATGGATGGGGCGTGGGGTGGATAGATGGATGGATGGGGCATGGGGATAGATAGATGAATGGGGCGTGGGGATAGATAGATGGATGGGGCGTGGGGACGGATGGATGGATGGGACGTGGGGATACATAGGTTGAGTGTGTGTGTTCATGTCTCTCTATGTGCTCAGACCCACACAACGGTTCCTTTGCACGTCTGGACACTCCTAACACAGATGCACAGGGCGATGGTGCAGCCCGGGGCAGAGCTCAGGGCAGAGCGTTCAGGGATGTCGCTCACTCATTGGTCTCCTACCTTCGTACCCACAGGTGGCTCCAGCCGCGGGGGCTGGGCGTGCGGAAGAGAAGAGGGGTTTTTATTTCCCTCCCTGGCTTGTGGGACCCAGTCCCTGGAGGAAACGTCACGTCGCATCCCTGGAAGGAAGCACAGCCCCGCCTGGCAGTCGATCGAAACAGGACGCTGTATCATCATCATCATTAACGTCCCACGCTCTGCTAGACCACAGTCACCCTGGGATTTATGGCCCATGAGAGACACTGAGACACTTGTCATGTCTCGCGGGAGGGATGCTCTGTCCCACACAACACACGGGGGCAGGGGCAGAGACAAACCCCAGGCTCATGGCCCAGGTCCCTGAGGCTCAGACTCTGGGCCCCACACTTGTCCCAAAGCCAGGCTGAGACGCCAGGAGCTCTGACTCCCAGCCCCACCTGCTCTAACTATTACACCCCACTGGGCACAGACCCCAGGACTCCTCGCTCCCAGACCCAACTGCACTACCCACTGGGTCTGTTTTTCTCTTGACTGGCACTAGGGGGCGCTGAGGGGCTGGGCCGGGAGGGCTCTGTGGGATGGTCTCAGATGGGTGGATCCCAACGCCCCAGCCTGGCACTAGGGGGCGCTGAGGGGCTGGGCCAGGAGGGCTCTGTGGGACGGTCTCAGGTGGGTGGATCCCAACGCCCCAGCTTGGCACTAGGGGGCGCTGAGGGGCTGGGCCGGGAGGGCTCTGTGGGATGGTCTCAGTCAGGGGGATCCTAATGCCCCGGCCTGGCGCTAGGGGGCGCTGGGCCAGGAGGGCTCTGTTGGACGGTCTCAGGCCGGGAGATCTCAATGCCCCAGCTCAGCAGCAGGGGGCGCTGCACATCAGTGCACAGGGCATGTGACTCGTTCTTCTCTGGGGGCCCATGCTGACTGTGGGGGAGGGAGTGCTGTTCTCTCTGACCCCAAGCTGACCCCTTGCTGCCTGTACTGCAAGGAGCGGGGGGGGGGGGGGCGAGGAGATGTTCGGCTGTGGGCCTGCTCCCCCTGGAACCACCACTTAGCCCAGGGCCCAGGTGGGCATGGTCGGTCAGTAGGGGGCGCTCCTCCCTTGGGATCGGTGCTGACTCATAGTGACCCATCGGAGGGAGTGGGGGGGCGTGGTGCCTAGTGGCCGTTCTATGCTTTCGAAGAGCTGGAAATTCAAGTCCGCTACCGTAGTCATGATCAAATCCATTGGGCTGTTCCCAAGAGGAGGGGGAAGCAGAGAAATATACGCACGCACCGTGAGGGGCCCATTCCCTGGTACTGGGTTACTCTCCAGGAAGGCGCTCAATCTATCTGGCAACAGCCTGGCGGGTGGTGGATTCTCATGCCAAAGTCAGGGCGAGTATCGTCAGACTCTCTCACATGCCGTAAGAGATGTTTTCCACAAACGTGGTCCTTGAAACAACCATGGGACACCCACATCTTGGATACTGCGTACGGATGTGGGCGCCTCATCTCCAAAAAGATCTCTTGGCATTGGAAAAGGTTCAGAAAAGGGAAACAAAAATAACGAGGGGTTTGGAACGGGTCCCGTATGAAGAGGGATTAAAAAGGCTTGGACGAAAGAGGAGACTAAGGGGGGATAGGATCGAGGTCTATAACATCATGAGTGGTGTGGAGAAAGTGGATAAGGAAAAGTTATTTACGTATTCCCGCAATATAAAAACTAGGGGTCACCAAATGAAATGAATAGGCAGCGGTTCTAAAACAAACAAAAGGAAATTTTTTTTTTACTCAGCATATGGTCAACCTGTGGAACTCCTTGCCAGGGGATGTGGTGAAGGCTAGGACTTTAACAGGGTTCAAAAAAGAGCTAGATAGAGTCATGGAGATTAGGTCCATCGATGGCTATTAGCCAGGATGGGTGGGGATGGTGTCTCTGGCCTCTGTTTCTCTGGAAGTGGGTGACAGGGGAGGAGTCATTGGATGGTTCCCTGTTGTGTTCCCTCCTTCTGGGCACCTGGCATTGGCCACTGTGGTCTGACAGGACCCTGGGCTGGATGGGCCTTTGGTCTGACCCAGCCTGGCCGTTCTGATGTTCTTATGTTAAGACATGGGTGCTGGTTTGTGTTGGTGGCCAGAGATACAATCGAGGGCAGCTTAGATGATGGGATGGTCCCTTCTGGACATGCTGCCAACCGATGTTATTAATTTGTGTTCTAGACCACGAAGGGTTGGGTGTTGGTCTTGAGGGGACAAACAATAAATAATTGTACTAGATCAAGTTACTTTTTAATTGTGCAACATTTCAACCATCTTTGGGTGCTAAAAAGCCTCTCCTTAAAATTGGAAATACTTGACCCATTTTTCATCCTCCCCCCTCCCCACCTTATTGGGCCGTAGCCACGTATGCAAATTGACCACAAACATTAGAGGAGAAAATCGTTCTCTGAGCAAGGTATGATTCATAGCTCAACGCATGATTCCCCTTCAGCCATATTGATGATTCTTACGTCGCTTGAGGCCATACTCAACAACGAGCAAGACGAAGAACGGAGGCAGGAGGCCACAACGCCAGATCCCTGCCTTAGTTTCAAGTGACTTACTTAATCCTCTGTCTCTTTTAATACAACATCGGAGCTAGTGTAAAATACCGTCATTACATTGATCAGGTTCATCGGCATTCCATACGGCCCACCAATTTTGCCACGTTGTATTCCTAGCTACACCATCGAATGCTTTTTGAAACTAATACTGAGGATTTCTTGAAATTCATTCCTGTTTTCAATATCCTATCTTAAGGCGCAAATCGCGTCTGTGCATGAGCGACCTCACCTAAAACCAGAGCGTTCCTTGTGAAGAACAGTGTCCACGTTTCCTTTCATCCCGTGTAACACAATCGTAGCTACAGGCTTGTCCCATGGCAGAAAGCAAAGCCACTCCTCTCTAGTTTGAGCAGTTACTGACGTCTCCCATTTCCAGAAGCTGGATGATGAAACCAAGTGTCCATTTTCTGGAACTTTTTCTTCTCTTCCCTATTTTGAAGTTAAAAAAATGATAGACAAGGCAAGACTGCAATTCAGTGTAAACAAATGGAAAACCACGGTAACTGGCGATATGGACTTAAACATCAAAACACTGTTGAAGATCAGAACGAGGGAGTCACCAAACGAAATTCATAGGTAGCACGTTTAAAACAAACAAAGGGAAGTTTTTCTTCACTCAGCGCACAGTCAACCTGTGGAACTCCTTGCCATAGGATGTTGTGAAGACCAGGACTTTAATAGGATTCAAAAACAGACCTAGAAAAGTTCATGGAGATTGGGTCCATCAACACTTATGAGTCAGGATGGGTAGGGATGGTGTCTCTAGCTTCTGTTTCTGAGAGGCTGCAAATGGGCAACACGGGGATGGATCACTTGATGATTCCTGTTCTGTTCCCTCCCTCTGGGGCATCTGGGTCACTGTTGGAAGACAAAATCCTCGGCTAGATGGCCCTTTGATCTGACCTAGTATGGCCGCTCTTATGTTCCTATGTTCTTATGAATAGCTAGAAAGAATAAACCGATTCAAATATCTCGGAAGCGCAATGAGCCAAGATGGTACATGCTCGGAAGACATAAGAATAAGGATCGGCAAAGTGAACTCAACCTCCGGTTAACTTAGTAAAGTTTGGAAACTTACTGCTGTGTCCTTACATACGAAACGGAGTGTCTACTCAGCCGTCCTTGTGGACACGGCGCTCTCTGGCAGTCAACCCAGGCAACTGAAGAACACAGATGTTCAGAAGTTACATGAGTTTCATTGCAAGTGCTGAAGCGATTATGAGGAGTCGGCTATGAGGAAAGCGAAACGAATGATGAGGTCAGGGAAATGGCTACCCTGAGGCCTCTAGCTCAAATAATTGTTAAGAGAAGACATCAATGCCTAGGGACGACATCTGGAGTCTTGTGTCCAGTTTTGGGCCACCCACTACAGAAAGGATGTGGGCGCATTGGAGAGGGTCTGGTGAAGAGCAACCAAAATGATTAGGAGGCTGGAGCACATGACCTACGATGAGAGGCTGAGGGATTTGGGCTTTTTTAGTCTGCCGAAGAGAAGAGTGAGGGGGGATTTGAGAGCAGCCTACAACTCCCTGAAGGGGGGTTCCAAAGAGGATGGAGAAAGACTGTTCTCAGTAGTGACGGGTGGCAGAACGATGAGCAATGGTCTCAAGTTGCAGTGGTGGAGATCAAGGTTGGACATTAGGAAAAACGATTTCCCGAGGCGGGTGGGGAAGCACTGGGCTGGGTTCCCTAGAGAGGTGGTGGAATCGCCATCCCTAGAGGTGTTTAAGTCCCGGCTTGACCAAGCCCCGGTTGGGATGATTGAGTCGGGGTTGGTCCTGTTTTGGGCAGTGGGTTGGACTCGATGATGCCTGAGGTCTCTGCCAGTCCTGGGATTCTAGGATTCTATGTGTTACGAAAGGAACATAACTGACTCCCGATTACGGCTCTCAGTTAGAAGCCTGAGAAACGAACAAGGAAGAGGAGTAGACCTGGGATGACTTGGGAGCGTGTGATTATCAACCACATGGTAAAAATTAATTATAAATGGGAGGATTTAGCTCATACAACAGCTGATAAGTGAGCCTGTGGAATGGGGGTAGCCCAATATGCTGAAAAGCATGTGAAAGACCCAGGACGAAGGTCAACAAAAGATATAAAATCAGGACACTGCTTTGAATAACTATTCTCGTCTGATTTTTTTGAAGAGCTTTGAATCTGGCCAAAGGACCCTGACTGCAAAAGTTTGACAAGAACTAGATCGTGACAATGTGCGGGTTTTTGGATAACAGAAGGTTTCTCTTTTTTGGTAGCAGAAGCCACTCTCCAGATTTTGAAGATATGAGCGTCTTTCAAAAGTAAATTTTCAATTAAAAAAATGAGACGCATCAGGAGAAAGTCAACAAAACACTTGGTAAAGCCTCTTATTCCGCCTCGTCTTCCTAGCTGTAATTTTCATTCTCTAATGTCTCTGGTTGTGAGCAAAGATGCTCTTTCCTACCGTTCTTCTCAAAGCGCCCTTCACCTCTTTGTTCCTCAGCGTGTAGATTATGGGGTTCAACATTGGGGTCACCACTGTGTACATGAGGGAAATCATTTGATCACTTTCCAGATTGGAGTTAGATTTCACCCCCAGGTAGGCGATGAGAGCCGTTCCATAGAACAAAGTTACCACCATGAGGTGGGAGGAGCAGGTGGAGAAGGCTTTACGCCTCCCCTCTGCCGATGGCAGCCTGAGGATGGTGGAGAGAATGCGGATGTAGGACAGGAGTATCAACAAGAAAGGGCCCATGATGAAGACAACTGACACAGTCAAGACCATGACCTCGTTTTTGGATGTGTCGGCACAGGCCATCTTCAGCACGGGTGGGATGTCGCAGAAGAAGTGGTGGATGCGCTGGGAGCCACAGAAGGGCAGGCTGAAGATCCATGTAATCTGAGCTACTTCCACCGAGACGCCGATGAGCCATGAAGCACCGGCGAGCTGAACACACACCCGGCCACTCATGATGGTGGTGTAGTGCAAGGGGTGGCAGATGGCCACGTAGCGGTCGTAGGCCATGGCCGCGAGGAGGCAGCATTCTGTGAGGCCCATGATGGTGTTGATGTACATCTGGGCTGCACAGCCCGCGATAGGGATGGACTTTTCCTCCACCAGAAGGTGAACCAGTAGCTGAGGAACCATACTTGTAGTGAAGCAGATTTCCAGGAAGGACAGGTTGACCAGGAAGAAATACATGGGGGTGTGGAGGGAGGGGTTCAGCTTTACCAGGAGGATAATAAGCAGGTTCCCCATCAGGGTGACCAGGTAGACCACCAGAAGCACCAGAAACAGAAGGATTTGCAGCTCGCCAAGGTAGGAAAACCCAACCAGGATGAACCCATCGGAGATGGTCTGGTTCTTGCCGGGGTCGCTCTCGGAATCGGCCATCTGCAGGGGCGACAGAGAGAGAGATGCTGGAGTGGAATCAGAGGCAAACTGCACATGTGAATGTGAACCGCTCCGGTCATGCGCCTTTCCTTTCGGACGGGAGCCTTCTGATATATGTCAGCTGCAGTTCGGTATAGACTCACGTCCCCGGGCCCAACCAACACCTAGAATCTCGTGCGTTAGCTGTCTGGGTGTCAATCCAGCTATAGCAACTGGCTTCCCCTTTCCATTTCTCTTTCTTTCTTTCTTTCTTTCTTTCTTTCTTTCTTTCTTTCTTTCTTTCTTTCTTTCTTTCTTTCTTTCTTTCTTTCTTTCTTTCTTTCTTTCTTTCTTTCTTTCTTTCTTTCTTTCTTTCTTTCTTTCTTTCTTTCCCCTAACCTTCTATCTATCTATCTATCTATCTATCTATCTATCTATCTATCTATCTATCTATCTATCTATCCCCACGCCCCCATCTATCTATCTATCTATCTATCTATCTATCTATCTATCTATCTATCTATCTATCTATCTATCTATCCCCACGCCCCCATCTATCTATCTATCTATCTATCTATCTATCTATCTATCTATCTATCTATCTATCTATCTATCTATCCCCACGCCCCCATCTATCTATCTATCTATCTATCTATCTATCTATCTATCTATCTATCTATCTATCTATCTATCTATCTATCCTCACACTTTCTTTCTTTCTTTCTTTCTTTCTTTCTTTCTTTCTTTCTTTCTTTCTTTCTTTCTTTCTTTCTTTCTTTCTTTCTTTCTTTCTTTCTTTCTTTCTTTCTTTCTTTCTTTCTTTCTTTCTTTCCCCTAACCTTCTATCTATCTATCTATCTATCTATCTATCTATCTATCTATCTATCTATCTATCTATCTATCTATCTATCTATCTATCTATCCCCACGCCCCCATCTATCTATCTATCTATCTATCTATCTATCTATCTATCTATCTATCTATCTATCTATCTATCTATCTATCTATCTATCCCCACGCCCCCATCTATCTATCTATCTATCTATCTATCTATCTATCTATCTATCTATCTATCTATCCCCACGCCCCCATCTATCTATCTATCTATCTATCTATCTATCTATCTATCTATCTATCTATCCCCACGCCCCCATCTATCTATCTATCTATCTATCTATCTATCTATCTATCTATCTATCTATCCTCACACTTTCTTTCTTTCTTTCTTTCTTTCTTTCTTTCTTTCTTTCTTTCTTTCTTTCTTTCTTTCTTTCTTTCTTTCTTTCTTTCTTTCTTTCTTTCTTTCTTTCTTTCAATAGGGGGTTTGTGGCCTTTTGTGTACTAGAAAATGTGACACTTCTCTATGTTTTGGAGAACAATTGAAACCATTCCTGCGTCTCTCACTGCAACTGGTGGTTGAGACCCCCTGGGAAGTGTCACCCCTCAGCCGCCGTCTGGCCACGACACAGAGTTTGGGTCACAGCCCTTCACGGGATCACACAGACGCTGGTGCCGGCTCAGCCCAAGGGGCTGGCTGCAGCCCCCCAATGCACCGCAGGGAGCCCCCCGACTCTGCACACTGTTCAGACCCAGTGAGCTCCTGTTCCCCTCTGAGTGTGGAGGGTGTGGAGGGGTTCGGAACAGGGGGCTGAAAGGGTTGGGGGTTGAGGAGTGAGAATGATGCTGTTGTGCTGACACAACCAAACCCTGACCTTGCGCTGCGTTAGGGAAAGAAGAAGCTGCCTGCCCGATTTGGTGGTCCTACTTCTTACCGATTAAGAGGAGTTCCTGAACAAATGGACTCACAGATGGATGGACACACACACACACACACACACACACATACACACACACACACTCTGAATCAACATTTCCATAGGTGGAAACCAAGATTTCCTGATACCTGAGACTGGAAATTATATGAACACACACACATGCTCAGAGGAATCAAAGAGCAAATATTAAACCAAGCTCTGGTGCCACACTGTGCCGCACAGCACAATTGACAGCACACGTGAACGATCATCTCTGAATCTGGCGAGCAGGCGATGGGTTGGGAAGAATTCCGCCTCTGCGACGAGCGACTTTGGGGACCCTCCCCTGACATCGGCGAGGACCAGTGCAGGGGAAATGGCGTTTCCACCCCAATCTTTGATTTCACCCCAAATCAACATGCAAAGTGGAAACAGCAAGAGCCCTAATTTGGATTCAGAAGAGTCTGAATGAAATTGAATGGGAAACTGAGCACTGTCGTCAACACCAGTGTTTTCACATGGAAAACATCAATCTGGATTACACCCTTTCTTTTCAGAAAGGTGGTTGGTTGGTCGGATGGTTGGTTGGTCGGTCGGTTGGTTGGTTGGTCGGTTGGTTGATTGGTTGGTCAGTCAGTCGGGTGGTCGGTTGGTTGATTGGTTGGTCAGTCAGTCAGTTGATATTTGGACCAGCTCTAAACAAATGGAGACATTACTCGCCGTTGGGAATCTCGATTTTTTTCGCTGGCCGTTGATATTTACAGAGCTGATAGAGGATGATATTTACAGAGCTCTGCTGGACATCGGGAAACTCCATGTATGCACAGGAGAGCAGGAGAGCAGTGAAGGAAGCAAACATGGTATGAAGAGAGGGATTAGGGAAATAACCAATAGATCAGTTGATTTTACTACTAGAGAGACTGCCAGGTGGGTTTGACTAGACAGAGATAGAAGGGATGCATGGGAAGCAGGCGGGCGTCTGTCTGTCTGTCCGTGTGTCTGGTAAATTTAAATGAAAAAGTCAATGACATGCTGTTGCTCCAGTTGCAGACTGGGAGAAGGTGCCGATGGACGTCACTGGGTGAATGGTCGGGTGCCTCAATCGTTCATTCGTTGCCTACCTTGCGTAAGAAGAGCAGCTCCGTCCCCTCGCTGCGGACGCTGGACGTGCTGAAGAGAACAGAGGGGTTTTTATTTCACTGACTGGCTTTCGGGAGCGAGTCCCTGGAGGAAACGTCCTGCAATAGTCCTGGGAGGAAACGCAGCCCTGCCCGGAACGGCAGCAAAACAACTCCCCTTAGGCGAGTCCAAGGAAGTTCTACCATCACCACCACACGTGTGTTTGCGAGATGCCAACTGGACCGCAGTTCACTTACCCTGTACATGGTGGGACACGTGTTTGTCTAGCCGGAGGGATGCTCTGTCCCAGACAACACACCACACAGAGTCAGGGGCATGAACAACCCCCAGGGTTCATGGCTCCAGGTTCGTGGTGCTCAGACTCTGGGCCCCACGCTTGTCCCAGAGCCACAATGGGAAGCCAGGAGCTCTGACTTCCAGCCCCACCAGCTCTAACCATTACACCCCACTGCCCAGACAGAGCTGGGAACAGAACCTAAGAGACCTCCCTCCAAGACCCTCTGCCCTACCTGCAGGGTCCTTTTTCTCACTGAGTGGCACTAGGAGGCACTGAGGGGTCGGGCCGGGAGAGCTCTGTAGGACGGTCTCAGGGGGGTGGATCCCAATGCCCCGGCCTGGCACTAGGGGCCGCTGAGGGGCTGGGCTGGGAGGGCTCTGTAGGACGGTGTCAGGCGGGTGGATCCCAATGCCCCGGCCTGGCACTAGGGGCCGCTGAGGGGCTGGGCTGGGAGGGCTCTGTAGGACGGTGTCAGGCGGGTGGATCCCAATGCCCCGGCCTGGCACTAGGGGGCGCTGAGGGGCTGGGCTGGGAGGGCTCTGTAGGACGGTCTCAGGGGGGTGGATCCCAATGCCCCGGCCTGGCACTAGGGGGCGCTGAGGGGCTGGGCCGGGAGGGCTCGGTAGGACGGTCTCAGGGGGGTGGATCCCAATGCCCCGGCCTGGCACTAGGGGGCGCTGAGGGGCTGGGCTGGGAGGGCTCTGTAGGACGGTCTCAGGGTGGTGGATCCCAATGCCCCGGCCTGGCACTAGGGGGCGCTGAGGGGCTGGGCTGGGAGGGCTCAGTAGGACGGTCTCAGGGTGGTGGATCCCAATGCCCCGGCCTGGCACTAGGGGGCGCTGAGGGGCTGGGCTGGGAGGGCTCTGTAGGACGGTCTCAGGGTGGTGGATCCCAATGCCCCGGCCTGGCACTAGGGGGCGAGGAGCGACAGGGAACAGGGTGTGTGACTCGTTCTCCTTTGGGGGAGCCGTGTTGACCCCAGGGTACTAGCCCTACCCCAAGGGACGACGCGCTGCACAGAGCTGGGTGTTGTCTCTGGGGGGCGCTTTTCTCTCTGCTCCAGGCTGACCCCTGTGCCCAGCAGGGCCCCACGTGACCCCCCTGCTCTGCAAGGAGCAGGCTGGGGGCTTGGCTGGGGGTCTGCTCCCCCCAGAACCGCCGCTTAGCCCAGGGCCCAGCATGGTGCCCAAAGAGACCATCACACGGGCTGCTCCCAAGCCTGAAAGCCCAGGGTACAATTTGTCTGGGTGACACGGATGCTTCTAAGACGAAGGCCTATTCGGCGGGTTCCCCAGATATTTCTGTGTTTGTAGTTCTTTGTAGTCCACTTTTGTCGACAAAACCCTGTAGTCTAGATCCACCCTTTGGGTCCCACACGGATAATACCGCACTGTGACATAAATGCGAGTTTCCTCGCATGTGCTATGGGCCCCCGTTCCTGCAGAGACACAGGTAAGTAAGACAGCGTGGAGACCTGTCAGGTGGACCGGATCTGGCTCGTAGGCTCGTATTTGCCCACCCTGGAGTTAAGGCATCCCTGAAAATATGATTAGCTCTATTAGGGTGTGTCTAGACCACAGGTTTTTTCCGACAAAAGTTGGCTTTTGTCGAGAAAAACTACAACTGGGTCTATACTACCGCCACGTTCTGTCGACTTACTGGTAGTGTTGTCGATGGCGGTAAACCACATTCTGCGAGGAATCATGCCTTTTTTCGAAAGTCATCTTTCGAAAAAAGGCACTACTGCATGAAAACGGGGCTTTTTCGAAAGAAAGCGTCTACACGCTCTTTTGAAAAAGTGAGATGCTTTTTTGGAAAATCTTGTCGTCTAGATGCTCTTTTTCGACAGAGGCTTTTTCGAAAGATACTGTCAAAAAGCCTCTATCGAAAAAGGTGTGCAGTCTATACGTAGCCTCTGGGACAAACAGGAAAGAGGGGGTGAGGAAATCAAGGGGAAAAGGGGAAGGAAACTGGATTCCTGCTTGCCAGAAGCAAACCCCAATAAACATCAAATTGTTTGCCTCTCCAGACTTTGGGTATTGCTGTTCTCTGTACACATGGTTGTGAGCAAGACACGAGAAGTCATTCTTCCGCTCTACTCTGTGCTGACGAGGCCACAGCTGGAGTGTTGTGTCCAGTTCTGGGTAGCACATTTCTGGGTAGGAAAGATGTGGAGAAATTGGAGAAGGTCCAGAGAAGACCAACTAAAATGATGAAAGGTCTAGAGAACATGAGCTATGAGGGAAGGCTGAAAGAATTGGACTTGTTGAGTTTGGAAAGGAGAAGACTGAGAGGGGAGATGATAGCGGTTTTCAAGTATCTAAAAGAATGTCACAAGGAGGAGGAAGAAAACAATTTGTCCTTGGCCTCTGAGGACAGGACAAGAAGCAATGGGCTTAAACTTTCTGCCTGTCAGGGTGGTGAAGCACTAGAATAAATTGCCTAGGGACGTTGTGGAATTTCCATCTCTGGAGATATTTCAGAGCAGGTTGGACAGACACGTGTCAGGGATGGTCTAGATGGTGCTCGGTCCTGCCGAGAGGGCAGGGGACTGGACTCAATGACCTCTCGAGGTCCCTTCTGGATCTATGAATCTATGTGGGAAGGGCCAGTGAAGTGGGGAGGTTGACTGGATAAGCTTTCTACTATAGTATGACGCATGCCCCGTCACCACAGAGTGTGCTCCAGCCATCAGCAAAGTTGGACTTCCTCGGAATTTGCTGATATCAGATTGCTACTGTCCATTTGGTCTTTTATCACCCTGAAATCTCTGAATCGCTGGTTCTACACATTAATCGTGCATTATCATCTGCTAGCATGGAGATCTGTTCCTGCCGAGGACTTCAAGAGCCATCTCCCAGAGGGGTCCAGTGACCCAGTGAGACCAGGCATGGGAAGGGCTATCAGAGTCTTAGATACGAAGCCGTTCTTCAGTGCTGATGTTATTTATTAGTTGGCCAAGGAGAACACTGGCTAAACGTATTCAAACCTCACAATCTAACCGAAACCAAACCCTCCAATGTTGCACCAGGCTGCCAACGCAGGACACAGACACGCCCAATGGGAGTTTTCTGTAGAACTGGTTCATAGTTTTAAAGTTTGGTGAAAAGGATCCAATTTCTACAAAATCGAGTGAATGTTTCTTGAATGTTTTTCATATTAATCTTGGGTTTTCTTGGTTGGTTTGCTTGTGCTTGGACATTTCAGACATTGAAGAAATAGTCAGGACACCCCTTTGGCCAAGTGTTCCCATCTGATTTTTCAAAAAACGTGTAGACTGGTCAAAAGATTCTGATTATGAACGTTTGACAAACAATTAGATATGAAAAACGTGGGATTTATTGGTAACAAACGTTTCTCTTCCCATCTGCCTGATAGGTCTTGAACAGGTCAAATAACTTTCAAAAGGAACATTTTCCATTAAAAACAATGAAGGTACTGGAAGAAATACACCAAAATATTATGTATTTCCCTCAATTCCGTTCTTTTTAATAACTCTAATGTTCATCCTCTAGTTTCTCTGGTTGTGAGCAAAGATGCTCTTTCTTACCGTTCTTCTCAAGGCGCCCTTCACCTCTTTGTTCCTCAGTGTGTAGATTATGGGGTTCAACATTGGGGTCACCACTGTGTACATGAGGGAAATCATTTGATCACTCTCCGGTGTAGAGCTAGACTTGGGCCTCAGGTAGGTGATGAGCGCTGTTCCGTAGAACAAAGTCACCACGGTGAGGTGGGAGGAGCAGGTGGAGAAGGCTTTACGCCTCCCCTCTGCAGAGGGCAGCTTGAGGATGGTGGAGATAATGCGGATGTAGGACAGGATTATCAACAAGAAAGGACTCATGATGAACAGCACCGACACGGTTAAGACCACGATCTCATTTTTTGATGTATCTGTGCAGGCCATCTTCAGCACAGGTGGGATGTCACAGAAGAAGTGGTGGATGCGGTGGGAGCCACACAAGGGCAGGCTGAAGATCCACGTGGTCTGAGCTACTTCCACCGAGACACCGATGAGCCATGAAGCTCCCGCGAGCTGTGCACACACCCGGCTGCTCATGATGGTCATGTAGTGTAAGGGGTGGCAGATGGCCACGTAGCGGTCGTAGGCCATGGTTGCCAGAAGGCAGCATTCTGTGAGGCCCATGATAGTGAAGACATACAACTGGGCCATACAGCCCTCAAGGGAGATGGTCTTTTCCTCCACCAGAAGGTGAACCAGCAGCTGAGGGACCACACTGGTGGTGTAGCAGATTTCCAGGAAGGACAGGTTGACCAGGAAGAAGTACATGGGGGTGTGGAGGGAGTCATTTAGCTTTATCAGCAGGATAATGAGCAGGTTCCCTATCACGGTCACCAGGTAGGTGAAAAGAAACACAAGAAACAGTAGACTTTGTAGCTCATGAAGGTATGAAAACCCCACCAGGATGAAGACATCAGAGATGGTCTGGTTCTCGCCAGGGTCGCTCTCAGAATAGGCCATCTGCAAGGGTGAGAAAGAGAGAGAGTGACTCTGATGTACAACCGACATCTAACTGGGAATCAAACTCGTTTCTTTTCTGTTGAGATTCTTGAGCTTGAAGCCTCCTCCAACGTGATACATAGATGTGTGTCTGGGCCCCTCATGCTCAGGAATCAACTTGTCTTGCTGGTTGGATGTCAGTCCAGTTCTGCCAATGTAGATCCACTGGAGAGATGACCCCAGTGGAATTTACAGCCGATTTAGATGGGGATCTCGTGAACTGATTCTAAGGGTACGTCTAGACTACAGGCTTTAGTCAACAGATGTTTTGTCAACAGATACTGTCGACAAAGCTTCTGTCAACAAAGAGCATCTATACTACAGCCAGTTCTGTCGACACAGCAAGCCGCTTTGTCGACATGACAGTGTGGACGCAAAGGACAGTGTAGATGCAATAACCCCTTCTGTCAACAGAACTTGGTCTACAAAAAGCGTTATTCCTCATAGAATGAGGTTAACAGCCATCGACAAAACTGCCGAGTTCTGTCGGCGTTATGTCGACAGGACTCAGCAGCAGTGTAGACGCAGGTATAGTTTTGTGAACAAAAGTCCACTTCTGTCGACAAAACCCTGTAGTCTAGACACACTCTACAGGAGCTACATCAGATCTTATATGACTGCATCTGTTCTTCCTCCTCAAACACATTTCATGTCTATCTCCATGAAAAAAAGGGATCTTTCCTTCCTCCCTAATTCTTTCTTTCTTTCTTTCTTTCTTTCTTTCTTTCTTTCTTTCTTTCTTTCTTTCTTTCTTTCTTTCTTTCTTTCTTTCTTTCTTTCTTTCTTTCTTTCTTTCTTTCTTTCTTTCTTTCTTTCTTTCTTTCTTTTCTTTCACTATGTCTAGACTATGCTCCACAATTTGCATACCTTTTTCCAATAATTTTTTCAGAAGAGGCTCTTCCAAAATTTGGCCCGTAGACAGTGGGCCAAATTTCAGAAAAACCTCCTCTTTGGGAAGAGCCCTTATGCCTCGTGAAACGAGGAATACAAGGGCTTTCAAAAAAGCGCGTCTGCTCTTCCACAAAAAACTTCAAGAGAGCAGATGCGTTCCCTGGTCGCAGCGGAGTTTTTCCGGAATACTTCCGGTACCTCAGAAAAACTCCATAGTCTAGACATAGCCTTTCTTTTATATCTTACTCTACAGCCACATTCACCAAATGTAAGATCTCAGTGGAGGGCAAATTACAGCAATGGAATTGGTCAGAACTCACATAAGTGAGGGCTACTCATGCGAGTAAGTGGTGGTCGCTAAGCCAGCCATGTGTGAAGCCCTTTGAAGAATGAATGTTGAAAACAAAGAGGGATTTTTGGCCGTTTGTGAATTAGAAAATGTGAATCTTCCCTAACTATTGGAGAACAACCCAAATCATTCCTGCTTCTCTCATCGCAGCCTTGTAAACACATTAGTTTCTCTAAATATTCAAAAAATGTCCGAAGGTCAGTTCCTGAGTTGATGTAAATCTTGACAGCTCAATGGTATCTAATGAGTCACACTGATTTACATCCCTTGCACTCCAGTGTCCTGTCTGCTGACCATGGCCAATTTCAAATGTCCCAGAGAGAGGGAACAGAACAGGGAAACTTTCAGTAATCCCTCACCTGTCACCCATTTCCAGCTTCTGACAAACAGAGACCAGAGACACCATTCCTACCCATCCTGGCTAATAAGTATTGATGGACCTAACCTCCATGAAAGTATCTAGCTCTTTTTTGAGCCCTGTTAAAGTCCTGGTTTTCACCGCCTCCTCTGGCAAGGAGTTCCACAGGTTGACTGTGCACGGTGTGAAGAACTACTTTCTTGTGTTTGTTTTAAACCTGCTCCCTATTCATTTCATTTGCTGACCCCTTCCTTATACATGAAGGAAGATCCTACAATGTAACAGACATTTACCACAGATGTTTTACTTCAAGGTTGTTTGATGGCAACAAATGTCCTAATAACTGGTATGAGAGCCAGAAGCGCTTTGTGCCTTCCGGATGGGGTTCCCAAAGCAATGTGTCAGATAATAGAG